>NC_072027.1:19267145-19270457 GCF_027791375.1 Indicator indicator
CTTTTATTTGCGACCCTTCGGTTCCTATAGTCCTACTCACTCGCCTGCCCCTCTATCTGACCTTTAACGCGATCATTTGCTTTCTGCTCTAGGTATGCGCCCTTTCTCCTGGTACTATCTTCCTCGTGCTCAAGTCACTTCTCAGTTCGCGGGGACCCGCGGTATAAGTGGACACCTTGTCATCCACTACCCCTTTTTTCCTGCTATCCTGTGCGCCTTGGCCCTTGTACAGAGATGACCACTTGTTTGTCCTCCCCCTTCTTTCTCTATAGCTCGTTATCCCTGTTAGTGTCTGGTGCGTCTTCCTCCGCGCCCGGTCCCTGCTCTTAAATTCTCTTCCCTTCGTATCCCTTCCCCCTGTTATGTTCTTTCCTACTTCATCCAACTTGGCTGGACTAGATTGACCGTTCTCGGTTTCCACGCCGTCATGGCGCGGATGGGAGCCCTACTGTTTGACGTCCTTTTACCCCTCTTATCTCTTTTGACTCTGCGGCACTATCTGTACGCTCTCCCTTGCCTTCCTCGACCATGCCGTGGTCTTTTCTTCTTAGTTGGTCGTTCCTTGAATCCTCCCCCTCAAGTTAGGTGGAGATATCTTTTAAAGTCCCCCACTTTTCTGATGTTATTCGTTTATCTCTCAAAGGCACTAATTCAAGCAACCTCCTGTTCCCTTACCCCGCCACCTCTTGTTCTTCAGCGCATCTCCGCTACATTATTCCTTCTCTCTTGCTTCCTGTTATACGTGTTCTCCATTATTACCTGGCTTTTCCTTCCTCCGGTTTATCGTTTCTTAATCTCTAGAGAACCTCCTTCCGTCTCTCTCTATCGCTTAGGACTCTTCCCCCCTATGTTTCTACCTAGGTGCCGCCAGTACCTATCGCTCCAACGCCTAATGGCCGACGATGCTTTGATAATGTAGTCTCTCTCCCTGCCTGAGACCTTTCTGTCCTGCGAGTCCTCTCTCTTCATACGTGGCCTGTTCAGTTCCGATCTCCCTCTCTTATTCTACCTCCTCCTTCGCGTCTCCCTTTCGACTGTCGGCCATATCAATCTACTCACCTCATTCTCCAGCCTCTTACCCGTGGCTTTGCTACCCTCCCTCGTCCTCAAAGTTCTCTTCTATTTGATAAGCCCTTACTCGTTTACGCTATTTTCCGGTCCTCACGGTAGGTCCTACCCTTGCCTTGGACTGGCGCCATCTCCTTCATCCAGCTTTTCTCCCTGTTGAGACTCCTTTATTTTCCTATTTGTTTGAGCGTCCCCTCTCCTAGTTTGTGGGCCTGTACGTTTTATTTTACCAGGAACTCCTCCATTTTCTGCACCTTCCTGTCTGCCTATCGTTGTCCTTTCTGGGATCCCTCTTGCGCTTCTCGCCCTACTGAGAGTGTACTCCCTTCTCCTTAGTACGGGAATCTATTTATTCGCTTTGCTAATCTTTATGATTGCTTTTTCTCCTAGCGACTCTTATCTACTCGCTTCTTTTTTTCACACATACCCTAGCCCCGTTTGACCATCAGCTTACTACTCTCCTTTTCCTTTCTCCTTCAGTACTGTTTCTTCCTCTATATTGCTCTCCTTCCCCCTTTCCTTGAATTCTTGTTCCTTTGTACATCCGTTATCTTCTTGGGAAGCTACTCGATCTGCGATCTGAAGATTTACCTTCGAGAACTGGCGACTTGTCCATCGCCTCAACCCCCCTTACCATCACATCTAGTCCATTCTGTTCGAACCACGTTGTCTTGCTCCCTCATCTGAGGGATATTAATTTGTCCTCCCTTCTCCACCTTTTCGAGGGGGGAGCTTGGTTGGTTGGGTGGTTGGTGGGTGTTGTGTGGTTAACCTGCTTTCGCCTTTTCCATCCTCGGCCCTCCGCTAACTGCTATATCCCGTTATTCAGTGAAGTTCGTTCTATTCCCTTCTTGCTTGATGTTCTCCTTGTGCCTGCTCCCCCCCCCCCCCTTTGTTTCCTGTCTCCCTTGTTCGTGCGTTATCTCGTCTCCTGACCTTTCTCTGTGAAGTCTTTGCCCTTTTCTTTTAATTCTACTAACTGTTACTTGATTTTTCACAGCTGTCGCGGCGTCCCCCCCCCCCCCCCCCCCCCCCCAATCCCGACCTTATGTACTTTCCTCCTTTTTCTCCTTTTTCCTTTTAGTTCCTTCACGTTCCTTTGCCCATTGTTTTCGGGCTATTCCTTTTTATTCTTCTGGCGTTACCATGTTTCCCCTCCCCCTACCCCTCCCCTCCCCACCGCCTGTGCTTATTCCTTATGATAACGCGGTGCTCCCAGGTCCTGCCGAAGGTGCCCTACGACGCGTAGCTACTTCCCCCGCCCCTACCCTCCCCTCCCCTCCCCCCCCTCCCCTCCCCCCCTTCAATTTTCCTCTCCCCTCCCCTTTCCCTTCCCTTCCTTTCCTTTCCCTTTCCCTTGTCCCTTCCCCTTTCCCTTTTCCCTTTCCCCTTTCCCTTTCCCTTTTCCCCTTTCCCCCCTTTCCCCTTCCCTTTTTCCTGTTCTTTTCTTTTTTTTCCCCTGCTCTGAAGAAGAAGAAAAATGTCTTATGTTTCCTGGGTGACTGGAGGAAGGCTTTACTGTAGCCAAGGCTTCCTCTAATCTCCCCCTGCAAGATTTCCTTAGTGGCAGACAGAGGAGCAGCAGGCTGACGAGACAGGGGGGAAGTGGATAAGGTTGGGAAATGATGCTTTATGGAGCTGTGGGTGCTCTCATCACATCCTGCTAAAAATATCAGCTCACCTCCAATAAAAAACCTCCTGATCTACGATCAGGGAAGGAATTGATGGGCTCGGGGTGGGTGAGGGAGGGGGCTTGGGAAGCTCAGCCCTGGCCCTGCACAGCTACAAATAAAACAACCTCCCCAAATTCCCTCCCCACTTCCAGAGTGCCACAAATCTCTGCCCTTCCCTCCTGCAGGCAGTCCCAGGAAGCCCCATGTTGATGGCAGGATCCTGCCTTTCATGGAGGCGCCATCAGGGGGAGGTTGGCTGCTGCTTGGGGGGGCATGGGGCTGTGAGCTGGAGCTCCAGCAGCAGCAGGTTGGTTGATTGCTTAGTCATAGAATTGCTGTGATGGAAAAAGCCCTTGAGGTCATTGGCTCCAACCACCAAACCCAACCCCACCTTGGCCACTATAAACCATGGCCCCAACTGCCATGGCCACAAGTTTCTTGAGCACCTCCAGGGATTGGTGACTCCACCCCAATGCCCTAATATTCCCAGCCCAAAGATTCCTCTGGCACAATTTAGTGGCTTGGAGGGCCACAGACGCCACACAAAGTGGGGTGGGTGCCACACTACTGG
>NC_072027.1:19270557-19273057 GCF_027791375.1 Indicator indicator
GAGGAGGGGGGGGGGGGGGGGGGGGGGGGGGGGGGGGGGGGGGGGGGGGGTGGGGGGGGGGGGGGGGGGGGGGGGGGGGGGGGGGGGGGGGGGGGGGGGGTGGGGGGGGGGGGGGGGGGGGGGGGGGGGGGGGGGGGGGGGGGGGGGGGGGGGGGGGGGGGGGGGGGGGGGGGGGGGGGGGGGGGGGGGGGGGGGGGGGGGGGGGGGGGGGGGGGGGGGGGGGGGGGGGGGGGGGGGGGGGGGGGGGGGGGGGGGGGGGGGGGGGGGGGGGGGGGGGGGGGGGGGGGGGGGGGGGGGGGGGGGGGGGGGGGGGGGGGGGGGGGGGGGGGGGGGGGGGGGGGGGGGGGGGGGGGGGGGGGGGGGGGGGGGGGGGGGGGGGGGGGGGGGGGGGGGGGGGGGGGGGGGGGGGGGGGGGGGGGGGGGGGGGGGGGGGGGGGGGGGGGGGGGGGGGGGGGGGGGGGGGGGGGGGGGGGGGGGGGGGGGGGGGGGGGGGGGGGGGGGGGGGGGGGGGGGGGGGGGGGGGGGGGGGGGGGGGGGGGGGGGGGGGGGGGGGGGGGGGGGGGGGGGGGGGGGGGGGGGGGGGGGGGGGGGGGGGGGGGGGGGGGGGGGGGGGGGGGGGGGGGGGGGGGGGGGGGGGGGGGGGGGGGGGGGGGGGGGGGGGGGGGGGGGGGGGGGGGGGGGGGGGGGGGGGGGGGGGGGGGGGGGGGGGGGGGGGGGGGGGGGGGGGGGGGGGGGGGGGGGGGGGGGGGGGGGGGGGGGGGGGGGGGGGGGGGGGGGGGGGGGGGGGGGGGGGGGGGGGGGGGGGGGGGGGGGGGGGGGGGGGGGGGGGGGGGGGGGGGGGGGGGGGGGGGGGGGGGGGGGGGGGGGGGGGGGGGGGGGGGGGGGGGGGGGGGGGGGGGGGGGGGGGGGGGGGGGGGGGGGGGGGGGGGGGGGGGGGGGGGGGGGGGGGGGGGGGGGGGGGGGGGGGGGGGGGGGGGGGGGGGGGGGGGGGGGGGGGGGGGGGGGGGGGGGGGGGGGGGGGGGGGGGGGGGGGGGGGGGGGGGGGGGGGGGGGGGGGGGTGGGGGGGGGGGGGGGGGGGGGGGGGGGGGGGGGGGGGGGGGGGGGGGGGGGGGGGGGGGGGGGGGGGGGGGGGGGGGGGGGGGGGGGGGGGGGGGGGGGGGGGGGGGGGGGGGGGGGGGGGGGGGGGGGGGGGGGGGGGGGGGGGGGGGGGGGGGGGGGTGGGGGGGGGGGGGGGGGGGGGGGGGGGGTGGGGGGGGGGGGGGGGGGGGGGGGGGGGGGGGGGGGGGGGGGGGGGGGGGGGGGGGGGGGGGGGGGGGGGGGGGGGGGGGGGGGGGGGGGGGGGGGGGGGGGGGGGGGGGGGGGGGGGGGGGGGGGGGGGGGGGGGGGGGGGGGGGGGGGGGGGGGGGGGGGGGGGGGGGGGGGGGGGGGGGGGGGGGGGGGGGGGGGGGGGGGGGGGGGGGGGGGGGGGGGGGGGGGGGGGGGGGGGGGGGGGGGGGGGGGGGGGGGGGGGGGGGGGGGGGGGGGGGGGGGGGGGGGGGGGGGGGGGGGGGGGGGGGGGGGGGGGGGGGGGGGGGGGGGGGGGGGGGGGGGGGGGGGGGGGGGGGGGGGGGGGGGGGGGGGGGGGGGGGGGGGGGGGGGGGGGGGGGGGGGGGGGGGGGGGGGGGGGGGGGGGGGGGGGGGGGGGGGGGGGGGGGGGGGGGGGGGGGGGGGGGGGGGGGGGGGGGGGGGGGGGGGGGGGGGGGGGGGGGGGGGGGGGGGGGGGGGGGGGGGGGGGGGGGGGGGGGGGGGGGGGGGGGGGGGGGGGGGGGGGGGGGGGGGGGGGGGGGGGGGGGGGGGGGGGGGGGGGGGGGGGGGGGGGGGGGGGGGGGGGGGGGGGGGGGGGGGGGGGGGGGGGGGGGGGGGGGGGGGGGGGGGGGGGGGGGGGGGGGGGGGGGGGGGGGGGGGGGGGGGGGGGGGGGGGGGGGGGGGGGGGGGGGGGGGGGGGGGGGGGGGGGGGGGGGGGGGGGGGGGGGGGGGGGGGGGGGGGGGGGGGGGGGGGGGGGGGGGGGGGGGGGGGGGGGGGGGGGGGGGGGGGGGGGGGGGGGGGGGGGGGGGGGGGGGGGGGGGGGGGGGGGGGGGGGGGGGGGGGGGGGGGGGGGGGGGGGGGGGGGGGGGGGGGGGGGGGGGGGGGGGGGGGGGGGGGGGGGGGGGGGGGGGGGGGGGGGGGGGGGGGGGGGGGGGGGGGGGGGGGGGGGGGGGGGGGGGGGGGGGGGGGGGGGGGGGGGGGGGGGGGGGGGGGGGGGGGGGGGGGGGGGGGGGGGGGGGGGGGGGGGGGGGGGGGGGGGGGGGGGGGGGGGGGGGGGGGGGGGGGGGGGGGGGGGGGGGGGGGGGGGGGGGGGGGGGGGGGGGGGGGGGGGGGGGGGGGGGGGGGGGGGGGGGGGGGGGGGGGGGGGGGGGGGGGGGGGGGGGGGGGGGGGGGGGGGGGGGGGGGGGGGGGGGGGGGGGGGGGGGGGGGGGGGG
>NC_072027.1:19275557-19303057 GCF_027791375.1 Indicator indicator
ACTGGAGGAAGGCTTTACTGTGCCAAGCATCTCTAATCTCCCCCTGCAAGATTTCCTTAGTGGCAGACAGAGAGCAGCAGGCTGACGAGACAGGGGGGAAGTGGATAAGGTTGGGAAATGATGCTTTATGGAGCTGTGGGGCTCTCATCACATCCTGCTAAAAATATCAGCTCACCTCCAATAAAAAACCTCCTGATCTACGATCAGGGAAGGAATTGATGGGCTCGGGGTGGTGAGGGAGGGGGCTTGGGAAGCTCAGCCCTGCTCCTGCACAGCTACAAATAAACAACCTCCCCAAATCCCTCCCCACTTCCAGAGTGCCACAAATCTCTGCCCTTCCCTCCTGCAGCAGTCCCAGGAGCCCCATGTTGATGGCAGGATCCTGCCTTTCATGGAGGCTCCATCAGGGGGAGGTTGGCTGCTGCTTGGGGGGGCATGGGGCTGTGAGCTGGAGCTCCAGCAGCAGCAGGTTGGTTGATGCTTAGTCATAGAATTGCTGTGACTGGAAAAGCCCTCTGAGGTCATTGGCTCCAACCACCAACCCAACCCCACCTTGGCCACTAAACCATGGCCCCAACTGCCATGGCCACAAGTTTCTTGAGCACCTCCAGGGATGGAGACTCCACCACCAATGCCCTAATATCCAGCCCAAAATTCCTCTGGCACAATTTAGTGCTTGGAGGGCACAGAGCTGTGAGCTGGAGGCTCTGTCAGGGGGAGGTTGGTTGCTGCTTAATCACAGAATCATAGAATTGTTGTGGTTGCAAGAGCCCTCCAAGGCCATTGAGCCCAACCATCAACCCAAAGCCCTCAAAGATCCTCCAATCCAACCACCAACCCAACCCCACCTTGGCCACTAAACCATGGCCCAAGTGCCATGGCCACAGGTTTCTTGAGCACCTCCAGGGATGGAGACTCCACCACCTCCCTGGGCAGCCTGTGCCAATCCCTGACCACTCTTGGAGCAAGGACATTTTTCCTAATATCCAACCCAAACCTCTCCTGACAAAATCTAGTGCTTGGTGGGCACAAAGCTGTGAGCTGGAGTCTTCATCAGCAGGGTTTGGCTGCTTGGAGGGCACAAAGGTGCAAACTGGAGGCTCCATCAGCAGGGTTTGGCTTCTTGGAGGGCACAGAGGTGCAAACTGGAGGCTCCATCATCAGGAGGCAGCTGCTTGGAGGGCACAGAGGTGCAAACTGGAGGCTCCATCATCAGGAGGCAGCTGCTTGGAGGGCACAGAGGTGCAAACTGGAGGCTCCATCATCAGGAGGCAGCTGCTTGGAGGGCACAGAGGTGCAAACTGGAGGCTCCATCATCAGGAGGTAGCGCTTGGAGGGCCAAACTGGAGGCTCCATCATCCGAAGCTGCTTGAGGGCACAGAGCTGCAAACTGGAGGCTCCATCATCAGGAGGTAGCTGCTTGGAGGGCACAGAGCTGCAAACTGGAGGCTCCATCATCAGGAGGTAGCTGCTTGGAGGGCACAGAGCTGCAAACTGGAGGCTCCATCATCAGGAGGTAGCTGCTTGGAGGGCACAGAGGTGCAAACTGGAGGCTCCATCATCAGGAGGTGGCTGCTTGGAGGGCACAGCACTGTGAGCTGGAGCTCTCATCGGCACAGAGGGCTCAGTGAGGGGAGCTGGGTGCCAAGGAGGAAGGAGCAGGTGGGGTGAGCAGTGCTGCAGAGTGAGGTGCTTGCACATCTCCAGCAAGCAGCACCCACCTGGCACAGGCACAAGCTGCCTGAGAGCTCCAGCCCTGCCTGTCCTTGCATGCAAACACCCTCCACTGACATCCAGGAGAGGTTCACATTGGCTTGCCAAACTTCTCAGCCTTGCAGGAGTCTACCAGCTTACAGCTGCCCCCTTCCACAGCAGGAAGCTGCTGCCTGAAGAGTGGAAGGAGGAAAATATAGGAGGAACAACAACAAAAAAAAAAAAAAAAAAAAAAAAAAAGGAGAGAGGAAAAAAAAAAAAGAAAACCATGAATATTAATTTGAAGTCAACTGAATTTCAATTAGGCTGTGCTCAGCCTCCACAAATATTTGAGCAGAGTGACTGCAAATAAGGTGGGGAGGGGAGTTGGGGGGGGGGGGCTGGGGAAGCAAATCTGTGACTTTAACAGCCAAATGTTCACAGAAAGATCAACTCTGGGTGCTGTGATCCCAACCCATGGGGGCTTGCCTGGAGACCTGTGGTCATAGAATCATAGAATCAGTCAGGGTTGGAAGGGACCACAAGGATCAGCCAGTTCCAACCCCAGGGACACCTCACACTAGATCAGGCTGGCCAGAACTGTGGTCATCTGCTGTTGTTTCCATGCCCTGCTTGGGTGGGGGTTGTGTGGGTGTGAGGAGGCAGCAAGCAGAGCAAATGGATTGATTTAATGCAGCCTGTAAATGTTAGGCTGGAGACAAGCAAGATCAGGCTTAATGGGGTGCAGGGCAGCCTTGGTCTAGCTGGAGGTGTCCCTGCTGAGTGCAGGGCAGGGGGGGGTTGGACAAGATGACCTTTGAGGGTCTCTTCCAACCTGATGCAAGGTGTGAATCTGTGTGGGTGAGAGAAATGACAGTGTGGGTGCTGGCATGTGGCATGCCAAGGAGGGTGAACCATGGTCCTGATGTAGTGAGCTGCTCTGAGGGGAGGCCTCATTGCTCTCCACAGCTCCCTCAAAGGAGGTTGGAGCCAGGTAGGGGTTGGGCTCTCCTCCCTAGTCCCAACTGATAGGAGGAAATGACCTGAAATTGTGCCAGGGGAATTTAGGTTGGAGATTAGGAAGAATTTCTTCACTGAAAGGGTTCTCAGGTGCTGGAAGAGGCTGCCCAGGGAGGTGGTGGAGTCAACATCCCTGAAGGTGTTTAGAAGACATTGGTATGAGGAGGATTTTTGGGCCCCTCACTCCAAAAAGGACATTGAAGGACTGGAGCAGGTCCAGAGAAGGGCAAGGAAGCTGGGGAAGGGTCTGGAGAGCAGGGCTGGGAAGCAGCAGCTGAGGGAGCTGGGGGTGTTCAGTCTGGAGAAGAGTAGGCTGAGGGAGACCTCACTGCTCTCTACCCTTCCTTGAAAGGAGGTGGGACTGAGGTGGAGGTTGTGCTCTTCTCCCAAGGAACAAGTGACAGGATGAGAGGAAATGGCCTCAAGTTGCCCCAGGGGAGGTTTAGGTTGGACATGAGGAACAATTTCTTCCCAGATGTGGTTCTCAGGCACTGGCCCAGGGAGGTGGTGGAGTCCCCATCCCCGGAGGTATTTCAGAGTTGTGTAGATGTGGTGCTGAGGGATTTAACCTAGGCCTTGGAATCACAGAATCACTCAGGTTGGAAAAGCCCCTTGAGGTCACCAGGTCCAACCATTCACCCTGCTCTCCCAAGTTCACCACTCAACCATGCTGCTAAGTGCCACAGCTCAACGACCTTTAAACACCTCCACCACCTCTCTGGGCAGCCTTGTTCCCATCCCTGACCACTCTTGCAACGAACAAATTTGTCCTAACATCCAACCTGAACCTCCTCTGGTGCAGCTTGAGGCTGTTCCCTCCCTGTGAGAAAAGGACCAGCACCAACCTCTCTGCAGTGTCCTTGCAGGGAGCTGTAGAGGGTGATGAGGTCTCCCCTCAGCCTCCTCTTCCTCCAACTAAACTTGGCAGTGCCTAACGCTTGCACTCAATGATCTTAAAGGTCCTTTCCAGTCTCTGCTGTGATTCCTGGGAACTGCCCCTTACCTTTCAGTGCCTTTTCATCAGCTGTAACAACAACAACAAAAAAGAGAGGGACCAGAAGAGGAGCTCAAGTGTAAACCTCTCTAATGTAAAAATTTCCACTTTCAAAATCTCTCTTTCTGTGGTGTCCTTCAACCCACCTCTTGGTTGATTTCTTTCCTTTTTTTTTTCTTTCTTTCTTTCTTTTTTTTTTTTTTTTTTGGCTGTGAATAACTGCTTTTTTCTTTTTTTTTCCCTGTACCCTGGCCAAGCCTTTCTGGTGAGTGAGATTCAAACAGCAGGCAGCTGCCCTGCTGCTCCTGTTGAGTCCCATTGTGAGGCCACTGAACTGATTGATTGTTTTGGTTTCTTGAGAACCTGATGTTGGTTCTGCTTTTTTGTTGAATTTTTCCCCCCACCCCTCCCCTATTTTTCTTCTTTCTTTTTTTTTTTTTTTTTTTTTGGTGTTTTTTCCCCTTATTTTCACGGGGTGGCTGAAATGTTTAAGCTGAGGAAAGGAACAATAGCAACAGGGAAAAAAAAAAAAAGAAAGGAAAGAGGGAGGGTGGGAAGAATGGTGAGAAATTAAGTCCCTACACCAAATGATTCATAGGGGAATTTCCTGAGGGGAGGGGGGACAGTCAGTATTGGTGCTGGGCTTGGTGGAGCTGTGGAGGGTGGGGATGCTTTTATTGACTCCTGGAAGGAAACAAAAAATGGATTGGGGGTGGGGATGGGGGTGAGGGGAGGTGGGAAGGGAGTTGCCTTTCATGGCACATTGAATGTGGGGCCCTGCTGCACAAGTGCAGGCTGGGAGACAGAATCACAGAATGGGTTGGGTTGGAAGGGACCATCAAAGGTCATCCAGTCCAGCCCCCTGCAGTCAGCAGGGACATCTTCCACTGGATCAGGTTGCCCAGAGCCCTGTCCAGCCCCACCTTGAAGATCTCCAGGGATGGAGCCTCAACCAGCTCCCTGGGCAACCTGTTGCAGAGTTCCACCACCCTCCTGGTGCAGAACTTATTCCTAGCACCCAAGCTACATCTGCTCTGCTCTGGGCCAGAAGGGACCTCCAAAGGTCATCCAGTCCAACCTCATCTGCACTCATCAGGAACATCCTCCACTAGATCAGGTTGCCCAGAGCCCTGCCCAGCCTCACCTTGAAGACCAAGTGAGGAGCCTCAAGGTGTCCATTAACAGAGCAGGCTCATAGAAACATGCTTCATGTGGGGTGTGAAAAAGCCACAGCTTTTGTGCAGAGGGCTTCACACATCCCAGTGTGGAGAGTGCTTGTCCTGATCCTGTGCCTTGATGCTTGTAAATGGAACAGATTCTGCTATCCCTCTCACTCTTCTTCCTCTTCTTGTCTTTCAAAAGAGGTTGGGGTTAACCATGAGCTGGCAATGGCCAAGAAAGCAAATGGTGTCTTGGCAGGGCATGGAGAGTGGCCAGCAGGTTGAGGGAGGTTCTCCACCCTCTCTACTCAGCCTTAGTGAGGCCACAGCTGGAGTGCTGGGTCCAGTTCTGGGCTCCCCAGTTCAAGAGAGACAGAGAACTGCTGGAGAGAGTCCAGCAGGTGATACAAAGCTGCTGAGGGGCTTGGAGCAAGGGCTGAGAGCCCTGAGGGTGGGGAGCCTGGAGAAGAGCAGCCCCAGAGGGGAGCTGAGCAATGCTCAGCAAGAGCTAAAGGAGCTGTGGGGGGCAAGAGGCTGGGGCCAGACTCTGCTCAGTGGTGCCCAGGGACAGCACAAGGGGCAAGGGGCACAAAGTGGCAGCCAGGAGGTTGCATCTGAAGAGGAGGAGAAAGCTGTTTGTTGTGAGGGTGCTGGAGGGCTGGAGCAGGCTGGCCAGAGAGGTTGTGGAGTGTCCTTGTGTGGAGAGCTTCCAACCCCCCCTGGGCATTGTGCTGCTGGGCAAGCTGCTGTGGGTGCCCTGCTGGAGCAGGGGGCTTGGACTGGATGATCCAGAAGTGGTCCCTTCCAACCCCACCCAGCAGTCAGTGCTTCTGTTGGGTGATTTCTGCCCTGTCTGTCACTCATCTGCTGCTGCCCATGGAAGTTGTTTCCCACTTCCCCTGTAGAAAAAAAAGAAAAGAAAAAAAAGAAAATTCCAATAAGTCAAAGAAATTAAATTTTAAGCTGACTATTGAAGGATAATGAAGCTGAAATATGTGATCTTTTGTAAAATTATATTCTTTCTGCTGCTTAGATTCGGGGGGGGGGAGTGGGGGTGGGGGGAACTCTATCTCATGAGGGAGGGCCACAACAAAGCTGCAATCAAAATGACCTACAGAAAACATAAAGAAGAGTTAATAGGATTGCTCCCAAGTCTAAAAGGATGTGGGGGTGGAGGGGGGGATGGTGAGGAGCAGCACGAGTGGGGCCTTGCAGTTGGGGCATTTATAATCTCCCATTCCATTAACAAATTTTAATATAGTCTTTGAGGGCAGAAAGTGGTCGTTAATAAAACTTTAAATTAAAGCCCTGCTGCCTGTCAGATTTAGATCATTAAAACTGCAGGGTCCTGGCAGCTGAGTGGCTCTGTTGGAGAGGCAGCCCCACGTTGTGGGGGCTCTGAAAGCCCTTCCAAAGCAAACAGGAGGGAGAGGGGGAAAAAAATAAAAGAGATGGAAAAAAAAAAAAAAAGAGACTGAAAAAAAAAAGAGAGTGAAAAAAAAAAAGAGAGTGAAAAAAAAAGAAGGAATAAAGTGGTTTTATACTTGTGAATTATGATTCTGTGTCGTGGTTAATGAAGAGAGAAATGTCATCAGATTTCATCAGCTCCAGGCTGGGATTAGGCATGGAGGGTGAGAGAGCACAGGGTGTCAGCAGCTGGATGGGTAGAAGACAAAGTGAAGCCTTCAGACTGGTGAAGCAGACAGGATCACAGGCTCACAGGAAAGTAGGGGTGGGAAGGGACCTCTGGAGATCATCAAATCCAACCCCCCTGCCAGAGCAGGAGCATAGCATCCAGCACAGGTCACACAGGAACACATCCAGACAGGGCTGGAAAGGCTCCAGAGGAGACTCCACAACCTCTCTGGGCAGCCTGCTCCAGGGCTCTGAGACCCTCACAGTGAAGAAGTTCCTCCTCCTCTTGAGATAGAACCTCCTGTGTTTCCATCCATTGCCCCTTGGCCTATCCCAGAGCCTGTCCCTGCCCTTCCCTTCCTGATCCCCACCCCTCCAATATTGGTAGACATTGATCAGATCCCTCTCAGCCTTCTCCTCTCCAGACTAAACACCCCCAGGGCTCTCAGCCTCTCCTCCCCAGGCAGTGCTCCAGTCCCTCAATCATCCTTGGAGCCCTCACTTGGACTCTCTCCAGCAGATCCCTGTCCCTCCTGAACTGGGCAGCACAGAACTGGATGCAATATTCCAGGTGTGGCCTCACCAGGGCAGAGTAGAGAGGGGGAGGAGAACCTCCCTGCATCTTCACTCTCCTTAATGCACCCCAGGATCCCATTGTCTGTGTTGTTTTTCCTCCTGCAGTCCAAGAATAGAGGGGATAGAAAGCAGCCCTGAGGAGAAGGCCTTGGGGGTGCTGGTGGGGGAGAAGCTGGCCAGGAGCAGGCAGGGGGAGCTTGCAGCACAGAAGGCCAAGGGCAGCCTGGGCTGCATCCAAAGCAGCATTGCCTGCAGAGCCTGAGAGGTGATTCTGACACTTAGAATCATAGAATAGAATCATAGAATCAAGAAGGCTGGAAGAGACCTCAAAGATCATCGAGTCCAACCTGTCACCCTACACCTCATGACTATCTAAACCATGGCACCAAGTGCCACGTCCAATCCCCTCTTGAACACCTCCAGGGATGGTGACTCCACCACCTCCCTGGGCAGCACATTCCAATGGCCAACCACTCTCTCTGTGAAGAACTTTCTCCTCACCTCCAGCCTAAACCTCCCCCTGCACAGCTTGAGACTGTGTCCTCTTGTTCTGGTGCTGCTTGCCTGGGAGAAGAGACCAACCCCCTCCTGGCCACAACCTCCCTTCAGGTAGTTGTAGACAGCAATGAGGTCTCCCCTGAGCCTCCTCTTCTCCAGGCTAAACACCCCCAGCTCCCTCAGCCTCTCCTCGTAGGGCTTGTGCTCAAGGCCTCTCCCCAGCCTCGTTGCCCTTCTCTGGCCATGCTCCAGCAATTCAACATCTTTCCTAAACTGAGGGGCCCAGAACTGGACACAGTACTCAAGGTGTGGCCTAACCAGTGCTCTGCTCTGCTGAGACCTCACCTGCAGGTCTGGAGCCCTCAGCACAGGAAGGACCTGGAGCTGATGGAGAGGGTCCAGAGGAGGCCATGAAATGCTCAGGGGGTTGGAGCAGCTCTGCTATGAGGCCAGGCTGAGGGAGCTGGGGGTGTTCAGCCTGGAGAAGAGAAGGCTCCAGGGAGACCTTAGAGCAGATTCCAGTACCTGAGGAGGCTACAAGAAGGATGGAGAGAGACTCTTCTCAGAGGCCTGCAGGGACAGGATGAGGGACAATGGCTTCAAACTGGAGAAGAACAGATTGAGATTGGATGTGAGGAACAAGTTCTTTACCATGAGGCTGCTAGAACACTGGAACAGGTTGCCCAAGGAGGTGGTTGAGGCTCCATCCCTGGAGATATTCAAGGTGATGCTGGACAAGGCTCTGGGCAACCTGATCTAGTGGAGGATGTCCCTGCTGACTGTGGTGGGGATTGGACTGGATGAGCTTTGGAGGTCCCTTCTCTCCCAGACCATTCTATGGTTCTATGAAGCCTTCAGACTGGTGAAAAACCATTGCCTGGGTTGATATTTTTTTTCCCCTCCTGCAATCCAAGGATAGGACTGGGCCTGAAATGTTCTCCACATCTCCATGAGAGAATTCCCTCTGCAGAAAGGCAGTCTGGGTTTCTAGAAGCAGCTGCTGCTGGGGATCTGGGTGGCTGCAGGATGAACACTCTCCTCTTGGCAATCCTTCCTGGAAAGCTGGAGGAATGATCTTGTAAGTAGGTCCTGGAAAACAGAATTGATTGCTGAGCCTGCAAAAAATTACTTCAGGCTGCACAGCAAAATTTCACACAGCCCCCCCTCTATCTCTACAGAAAACCTTTTGCTCCTATTTCAGTTTTGCATCTCATGCAAGACTAAACAGACCTTGGCTGGTTCTGCTGTGCCTGACAGTGGGGAAAAAAAAACAACTCCTTTTTTTTTTTTTTTTTTCTGCCAAAGAAATCATGACTAGAGGTGTCAAGGATGCCTGAGAGCAAAAAGGTTCCTGGCTGAGAGGTTTTCCCTGTCCTCTCCCTCCTAAAGTCTGTTTCTCTAGATGAGGGGACACAGACAGAGATCCCTTACCTGTGTGGGAGGTGCTGGAGGCAAGAGCTGGGGGCAGGAGAAGGTAGAGCCAGCACTGCTGGAAGCACAGCTCCATGGCACTACCACAGTCCCAGCACTACCACACTGCATTTAGGTTCAAACAAGACTGGGGGTGAGAAGCTTGGCTGAGAGGAAGCCCAAGTTCCACCTAGGCATCAAAAATCTTCCCAGTTGCTCACTGTCTTCCTCATCATTTCACAGAAAGCAGAGGGTGGGGAGCATGGACCTGCTCTAGCCATGAGCAGACTCAAGCCTGCATGAGCTCTACAGCCCAAGGCCACCAGCATCAAGAAGTAAGAAAGGAAGAAAGAAGAAAGGAAAAAGAAGCAGGGTGAGGGAGAGGATTCTTCTCCTCTGCTCCTCTCTGGTGAGACCCCACCTGGAGTACTATGTCCTGGAGACCCCAACAGAAGAAGGGCATGGAAATGTTGGAGTGGGTCCAGAGGAGGGCCAGGAAGGTGATCAGAGGGCTGGAGAACCTCTCCTAGGAGCACAAGCTCAGAGATCTGGGGTTGTTCAGCCTGGAGAAGGCTCCAGGGAGACCTTAGAGCAGCCTCCTAGTGCTTGAAGGGGACTGGAGGGGGACTTTTAACGAAGGCATGGAGTGGCAGGACAAGGGGTAAGGGCTTCAAACTGGGAGAAGCTGGCTTTAGGTGAGACATTAGGAGGAAATTCTTCCCCATGAAGCTGGTGAGACACTGGGACAGGTTGCCCAGAGAAGCTGCAGAGTTTCCAAGCCTGTTCAAAGGCAGGTTGGATGGGGCCTTGAGCAAGGTGATGTAGTAGGAGGTGTCCCTGCCCATGGCAGGGGAATTGGAACTCAATGATCTCTAAGGTCCCTTCCAACCCAAACCACTCCATGAGTCCATGACATGACTTGGATGAAGTAACTGAGATGTGGTGATGGTGGCTGGCAGGACACTGCTGGCATAGGGACAGGGAATGGGCAAACAGCTCAGGGTTTGTTTTGAGGGATGGAGGCACAGAACTGCTCCAGGCTAACAAATTATAAATCAAGGGTCACAGAGCACTAGAACAGGCTCCCCAGAGGGGTTGTGGAGTCTCCTTCTCTGGAGGCTTTCAAGACCCATCTGAATCATAGAATCATAGAGTCAGTCAGGGTTGGAAGGGACCACAAGGATCATCCAGTTCCAACCCCCCTGCCATGGGCAGGGACACCTCACACTACATCAGGCTGGCCAGAGCCTCATCCAGCCTGGCCTTAAACACCTCCAGGGATGGAGCCTCAACCACCTCCCTGCACAACCCATTCCAGGCTCTCACCACTCTCGTGGTGAACTTCTTCTTTAGGTCCAGCCTGAATCTCTCCACTTTCAGGTTTGTTCCATCCCCCCTAGTCCTGTTACTACCTGATATCCTAAAAAGTCCCTCCCCAGCTTTCCTGTAGCCCCCTGCAGATCCTGGAAGGCCACAAGAAGGTCTCCTGGCAGCCTTCTCCTCTGCACACTGCACAACCCCAACTCTCTCAGTCTCTCCATAGCAGAGCAGCTCCAGCCCTCTGCCCATCCTAATGGCCCTTGTCTGGACACCTTCCAGCCCCTCCAGATCCTTCCTGTAATAGAGGCTCCAGAACTGGACACAGAGCTCCAGGTGTGGTCTGAGCAGAGTGAGCAGAGGGGGAGAATCCCCTCCCTCCACATCTGGATGTGTTCTGTGTGACCTGTGATGGATTCTGCTCTGGCAGGGGCGTCAGACTCGATGATCTCCAGAGGTCCCTTCCAACCCTTAATATTCTGTGATCCTGTGGCCTTGTGAGCCTGTGATGCTGTGACCAGGAGGCCAGGCAAAGCAAGCTCAGCTTCACAGAGCCAGCAAACTCACTCCTTCAAGGGTAGCTCCCAGCTCTGCACGTGAAGGGCTTGCGAGGACTTCTGCCTTGCCCATGAATTATTCATTCCCTTAAACGATTGGGCAGATGATTCCTGCCAGCTCTGCCTGGCCTGTTGGGAGATCTTTGCTTGTACAAACAGCCATGCTGGAGGTGTCCAATTGGTGCACAGGCAGAGCTTACATGAGCACTTGTGACATCTCCCCTTCCTTCAAGCTTTTAAGTAAACAAAGTGCGCTCCCGTGAAAGCCTCCGCTGGTGTCAGGGTGGATCTGGGCACAGATGAAAAATGAATCCTTCTAGTTAGTCCATGCAAAACATCCTTTTGATGTCAAAGCTCACTGGTGAGTGTTTTCTTCACACACACACACACACACACAGAGACACTCTTCTTTCTTCTTGAAGCAGCCTCCCAGACAGCGTGTGGGTTTGGGTCGGCTTGCTCTGAAGGGTTGCTCCTAATTGTGTCTCGCTGGGAAAGGAGGAAAAGGGGGGAGGGAAAAAAAAAAAAACACAAAGAAGAAGAAAGGAAGGAATTCAACACTGCATGCAGGAGAGCCAAACACTGGGGAGCCAAGTGCTACCCAGCATCCCAGGGAGGAATCAGAGCTTTGGACTTCAGCAGTCAGCAGCTGGTCTCTCCCACCTGGCCTCCAGAGATGGGGCAGCAAAGGTTGTGCAGCCTTTCAGTTTTCAACTCTGCTCCTCAGAGGTTTTGTCTCTAGACCTAACTCTGATGTCACCTTTCTGTTTGAACAGTTCTGGTCTTTATGGATAATAAGTTGTTGGGTTTGGTTTGTTTTGGTTTTTTTTTTCTTTTCCTCTTTGCCTTACATGCAGGAGAAAAATGAATACTTCCCTCTCTCCGCTTCTCAGCTGCATCATCCTGCGTGGTGTTAGAGCTGAGCTTGGAGCAGGTTGCTGCAGCATCTCTGCTGAGGACAGATGGGCTGCAGAGCAGCTTTGGGAGATGAATCATATCATGGAGGAGCCCTTCAGCAGACTGGCAGGGGAGCAGTGGGGCAGGGCAGGGGCAGCTCTTCCTGCAGAGCCCCCTGCAACAGCCTTAGGGAGCCAAAGAGATGCTGCAGCAGCCAGCAGGACTTCAGGCAGCAGGGGGGAATCTACCAACCCAATGTCTGTCCACCCCTCTTTGGCTAACAGCCTCACTTAGATGTCACAGTAGGAATCATGGAATGGGTTGGGTTGGAAGGGACCTTCAAGATCATCCAGTTCCAACCCCACTGTCATCCAGCCTAGCCTTGAACACTCCCAGGGAGGAGGCAGCCACAGCCTCCCTGTGCAACCTCTTCCAGTGTCTCCCCACCCTCACTCTGAAGAGTGTCTTTCTCCTCTCCAGTCTCAGTCTCCCCTCTCCCAGCTCACAGCCATTGTCCCTCCTCCTGTCACTCCCAGCCCTTGTCAAAAGTTCCTCCCCAGCTCTCCTGGAGCCCCTTCAGATACTGGAAGGCTGCTCTAAGGTTTCCCTGGAGCCTTCTCTTCTCCAGGCTGAACAGCCCCAACTCTCCCAGCCTGTCCCCACAGGGGTGGTTCTCCAGCCCTTTGATCATCTTCATGGCCTCCTCTGGACTCACTTCAACAGTTTTCAAGAGAGACAGGGAACTGCTGGAGAGAGTCCAGTGGAGGCTACAAAGCTGCTGAGGGGCCTGGGGCAGCTCTGTGAGGAGCAAAGGCTGAGAGCCCTGGGGGTGTTCAGCCTGCAGAAGAGCAGCCCCAGAGGGGATCTGATCAGTGCTGATCAGCAAGAGATAAAGACTAGAGAGGGAAGAAAATCTCTCTTGACCTGCTGGTCACACTCTTCTTAATGCACCCCAGGAGACCATTGGCCTTCTTGCCCAGGAGAGAGCACATTGCTGGCTCATGGTGGACTTGTCCACCAGCACACCAAGGTCCTTCTCCATGGAGCTGCTTTCCAGCAGGTCAACACCTAACTTGTAGAGATGAAGAGGGTTGTTCCTCCCTAGGTGCAGGATCCTACACTTGCCCTTGGAGAACTCTCTGGGTCAGGCTTTTCCCTTTCTCTTTTATTTCTCCTCCAATGTCCTCCAGCAGGTGCAGAATCAGAGGTACACTCAGTATTCAGAACAAGGATGGTGCCTGGACCTCTGTGCTGGTTATGGAATCAAGGAGTTGTCAGGGCAGGAAGGGAGCTCAAGGCTCAGCCAGTCCCAACCCCCCTGCCATGGGCAGGGACACCTCACACCACAGCAGGTTGCTCACAGCCACATCCAGCCTGGCTGCAAAACCCTCCAGGGATGAGGCTTCCACCACCTCCCTGGGCAACCTCTGCCAGTCTCTCACCACCCTCATGGGGAAGAATTTCTTCCTTACATCCAATCTGAATCTCCCCACTTCTAGTTTTGCTCCATCCCCCCCAGTCCTATCACTCCCTGACACCCTCAAAAGTCCCTCCCCAGCTTTCTTGGAGCCCCCTGCAGATACTGGAAGACCACAAGAAGGTCTCCTGGCAGCCTTCTCCTCTCCACACTGCACAACCCCAACTCTCTCAGTCTGTCTCCAGAGCAGAGCAGCTCCAGCCCTCTGCTCATCCTCATGGCCCTTCTCTGGACACCTTCCAGCACTTCCAGATCCTTCCTGGAACAGAGGCTCCAGAACTGGACCCAGAGCTCCAGGTGTGGTCTCAGCAGCGTGGAGCAGAGTTATGTTGACAATTCCACTGCTGTTCTCTCTCCCTGAAGTGATGCCTTATCCTCTTCCTTGCTTTTTGGAGCAGGCTGAGGTCTGAGCAGCTTTCCCAGGACACCTTCCCCGGTGCTCTATGAGCTGTTTGCTGAGTGCTGGTAGCTCATTGGCAGCTAATCGTTGCCTACTTAAATTCAGTTGCAGTTCTGGGTGGGTTTGTTTTGGGTTTTTTTGGTTTTTTTTTATTTTTTTCACCTTCCCTGACATTACCTTAGGTTTATTTACCCTGAATTTCATCTCCTGGTTTTATTGTCAGCAGCTCAGCCTCAGAAGATCCTCTGGAGCTTTTCCCTGGCAGCCTTAGGTTTCATGATCCTGAATAATTTTGTGGCAGGAGCAAACACTCTCACTTCATTATTCACCACTTTTCCAGATCATTGAGGAATGTCACACAGCACAGAGCCCAGGACAGGCCTCCCAGGGCCCCCAGTGACTGGGCTTTGGCCAGCACCACCACTGATCTGTTACCCTTCACTTGGTTGCATGGTTCTAACCACTTAGAGATTCATAGAATCATTTCAGTTGGAAAAGACCTTTGCAGGTCATTGAGTCCAACCATTCTCTGACTCTACCAAGGGCTGGGGCTAAGCCATGTGCCTCAGCACCACAGCTCTGAGGCTTTGAAACAACCCCAGGGATGGGGACTCAGCCACCTCCCTGGGCAGCCTGAGCCTCAGCACTACAGCTCTGGGTCTCTGAAACACCTCCAGGGATGGGGATTCAGTAAATTTGCAGATGACACCAAGCCGGGAGCAGGTGTTGATCTGTTAGAAGGTAGAAGGGCTCTGCAGAGGGACCTTGCCAGGCTGGACAGATGGGCAGAGTCCAGCAGGATGGCATTCAACAAATCCAAGTGCCAGGTGCTGCACTTTGGCCACAACAACCCCATGCAGAGCTACAGGCTGGGGTCAGAGTGGCTGGAGAGCAGCCGGGTGGAAAGGGACCTGGGGGTACTGGTTGACAGCAGCTGAACATGAGCCAGCAGTGTGCCCAGGTGGCCAAGAGAGCCAATGGCATCCTGGCCTGCATCAGGCACAGTGTGGCCAGCAGGAGCTGGGAGGTCATTGTACCCCTGTACACAGCACTGGTTAGGCCACACCTTGAGTGCTGTGTCCAGTTCTGGGCCCCTCAGTTTAGGAAAGATGTTGAATTGCTGGAGCATGTCCAGATAAGGGCAACGAGGCTGGGGAGAGGCCTTGAGCACAAGCCCTGTGAGGAGAGGCTGAGGGAGCTGGGGGTGTTTAGCCTGGAGAAGAGGAGGCTCAGGGGAGACCTCATTGCTGTCTACAACTACCTGAAGGGAGGTTGTAGCCAGGAGGGGGTTGGTCTCTTCTCCCAGGCAACCAGCAGCAGAACAAGAGGACACAGTCTCAAGCTGCGCCAGGGGAGGTTTAGGCTGGAGGTGAGGAGAAAGTTCTTCACAGAGAGAGTGGTTGTCCATTGGAATGGGCTGCCCAGGGAGGTGGTGGAGTCACCATCCCTGGAGGTGTTCAAGAGGGGATTGGACGTGGCACTTGGTGCCATGGTTTAGATAGTCATGAGGTGTAGGGTGACAGGTTGGACTCGATGATCTTTGAGGTCTCTTCCAGCCTTCTTGATTCTATGATTCTATGACCTCCCTGGGCAGCTTGTGCCTCAGCACCACAGCTCTGAGACTCTGAAACACCTCCAGGGATGGGGATTCAGCCACCTCCCTGGGCAGCCTGTGCCAGGATTTGAGAACCCTTGCAGGGAAGGAGTTTCTGCTAATGCCCAACCTAAACCTCCCCTGGAGCAACCTGAGGCCATTTCCTCTTGTCCTGACACTTGTTCCTTGGGAGAAGAGGCCAACACCAGCCTCACCCCAACACCTTTCAGACAGTTGTACAGAGCCAGAAGGTCTCCAGAACTAAACACCCCCAGCTCCCTCAGCTGCTCCTCACCAGCCCTGTTCTCCAGACCCTTCCCCAGCTTGGTTGCCCTTCTCTGGACACACTCCAGCCCCTCAATGTCCTTCTGGCAGTGAGGAGCCCAAAACTGAACCCAGTACTGTAAATTTGTGGAGGAGCTTCCTCTCATACTCACAACACCTCCAAACCTCTTCTGTAGGAGACCTTGAATGTAACTTTTGGACAATGCAATTGAACTATGGCAGCCAATTAATCATTGCCTGGAAGTCTGCTGGCACCTTCAAAGAAACTGAATGGGGAGGGGATTTTGAGGGTGGAGAAGAGAAGGCTCCCAGGTGACCTCCTTGTGGCCTTCCAGGATCTGCAGGGGCTACAAGAAAGCTGGGGAGAGACTTTTGAGGGTGTGAGGGAGTGATAGGACTGGGGGGGATGGAATAAAGCTAGAAGTGGTGAGATTCAGATTGGATGTTAGGAAGAAATTCTTCCCCATGAGGGTGGTGAGAGACTGGCACAGGTTGCTCAGGGAGGTGGTGGAAGCCTCACCCCTGGAGGTTTTTTCAGCCAGGCTGGATGTGGCTGTGAGCAACCTGCTGTGGTGTGAGGTGTCCCTGCCCATGGCAGGGGGTTGGGACTGGGTGCTGCTTGAGGTCCCTTCCAACCCTGACAATTCTCTGATTCTATGAATAGATTTCTGAGGTATGACCTCCCTTGGAGGAGCTTTGTTGACTCTTCCCCAGTCTAGCCAGATCCACCCAGGCTCCTGCTAATTCTGTTGCAGATTACAGCTTCTCCTGTCTCTCCTGTCACAGAAAGCACTCTCCCTTGTCTCCAGCTCCTTCTGCCCTTTCTAAAGAAGAATGATGTCATATTCCCTGCCTCCCACACCGTTCAGAGCCATCTCAGAGGAGGGAAGCTGGCATGGGGAGTGATATTTTATCACACAGCCTCGTGAGAAATGAGAGCTACCTCAGCAGGCCCTCAATCAGGTTAGGCAAGGGACCTTCTGTAATTTGCCAAACCCCAGGCTGGCATCTGCATAGACACAGATTTACACCTTCACATCCATCTGAGCAGGTGGCAAGGCAGCAAAGGCAAGGAGAGGGTTGGCTCTGATCAGCTTAAAGGCAGCAGTTCACCTCTCTGTTTGGGAACAGAGGTAAGAGAAATGCACTGACACATTCCTCACCTGTCTCATGCTTGACCATTCCCCCTGGTCAGGACAAGTGTACAGTTGAGATGCCAGGCACGTGGTCATGTGGATGGTCTGACTACTCATGGAACAGGATTTATCAAGAGCTGTGCCCTAGAAGCTGCAGGAGGTCCTTAAAAGTTTCTTCTTTCACACAGATCATAGAATGATGGAATTGGTTGGGTTGGAAAAGACCTCAGAGATCATCCAGTCCAAGCATCAACCCAACCCCACCATGGCTCCAAGTGCCATGGCTATGACCTCTGAGCTCATCCAGTCCAAGCATCAACCCAACCCCACCATGGCCATCAAACCATGGCCCCAATTGCCATGGCCATGTCCTCTGTGCTCATCCAGTCCAAGCATCAACCCAACCCCACCATGGCTCCAAGTGCCATGGCCATGACCTCTGAGCTCATCCAGTCCAAGCATCAACCCAACCCCACCATGGCCATCAAACCATGTCCCAAAGTGCCATGGCCATGACCTCTGAGCTCATCCAGTCCAAGCATCAACCCAACCCCACCATGGCCACCAAACCATGGCCCCAAGTGCCATGGCCACACCTTTCTTGACTACCTCCTTCTTGCACATCTCCAGGCATGGGCACTCCACCACCTCCCTGGGCAGCCTGTTCCAATCCCTGACCACTCTTGCAAGAAAGAAATTTTTCCTCACCTCCAATGCTCAGCTGCTCCTCCCCAGTCCTGTTCTCCAGACCCTTCCCCAGCTTT
Organism: Indicator indicator; assembly: GCF_027791375.1. Lineage (NCBI taxonomy): Eukaryota > Metazoa > Chordata > Aves > Piciformes > Indicatoridae > Indicator > Indicator indicator. Next base: position 19,292,970 of record NC_072027.1, read on the forward strand.
GTAGCCTTCCTCTGGACATGCTCCAGCCCCTCAGTGCCCCTCTTAGCGTGAGGGGCCCCAAAATGCTCCTCATACAAATGTCTTCTAAGCACCTCCAGGGATGGTGACTCCACCACCTCCCTGGGCAGCCACTTGCAGCACCTGAGAATCCTTTCAGGGAAGAAATTCTTCCTAATCTCCAACCTAACCCTCTCCTGGCACAATTTCAGGCCATGTCTTCTCCTTCTATCACCTGAGACTAGGGAGAAGAAACCAACCCCCACCTGGCTCCAACCTACTTTCAGGGAGTTGCAGAGAACCAGAAGATCTCCCCTCAGCCTCCTCTTCTCCAGGCTGAACACCCCCAGTCCCCTCAGCTGCTCCTCCTCAGCCCTGTTCTCCAGACCCTTCCCCAGCTTCATTGCCCTTCTCCTGACCTGCTCCAGCATGGTTTTTATTCTCAGCATCCCAATGTGCCTCCTCTATGTCCCCAGCAGTGCCAGGAGTGGTCCAGACCCCTGATCCTTCTGCTGTGAAGTTCTGCCTTTAGGAGTTGTCCATAACTCCTTTGTGTCAGGAGAATGTCCTCTCTCCCTCAGCCTCAGCAGCTCCTGTTCAGTGCCAAAGACCTTGAGCCCAGGATAGAATTCTCTGGACTTGTGGCCTGCCTAGCAGCAGGGTTGTGTGGATGCTCCTTAGCTGCTCAGTGTCCTCCCCTCCCCCAAGATGATAGTTCCTGAAGTAGTTTGTACCCATCCCTGGGCTGGCTTCTGACACACAGCCTGAGCACAGCTTGAGATACTCCTTGGGGAAAGACTGTGAAGGGAAATGAGATGTGGCCTGCTGCTTACAACCTGGCTCTGCATTTGTGCTGAGGTTCTGCAGTGGGCATGCCATGCCACAGAAGACCTTGGTCCTTGAAGTGGGAGGACTGGAACTGCCTGGCCTCACTGGTGAAGGCATCACTGATGTGATCTTGAAGGAATCATAGAATCATGGAATAGTCTGGCAGGGAAGGGACCTCCAAATGTCATCCAGTTCAACCCCTCTCTGAAGTCAGCAGAGACATCCTCCACTAGATCTGGTTGCCCAGGGCTTTGTGGAGCCTCACCTTGAATATCTCCAGGGATGGAGCCTCAACCACCTCCTTGGGCAACCTGTTGCAGTGTTCCACCACCCCCATGGTGCAGAACTTGTTCCTCACATCCAATCTAAATCTGCTCTGCTCCAGTTTGAAGCCACTGTCCCATGTCCTGTCACTGCAGGCCTTTGGGAACAGTTTCTCTCCATCCTTCTTGCATCCTCCATCCTGGAAGCTGCTTGTGGCAGTTTAGGCTGGGTGCCCCCTGCCACTGCTGCATGAGATACACCTCTGGTGTCCTGGGTGGCCACCCACAGGGGTGGACACAGGAAACGGCGTATTTCTACCCATAAATCCTGCACCCTATAAGTCCATCTGCAGAGTCATTCTCTTCCTCTTTCTTCCCTCTCTGCTCCCATGGGAGATGTCCTCTCTTATCTGGTAATGCCAGGGGAGTATCCTCAAGGCCTCTTAGGCCTGTCTAGGCCTAATGCCAGGAGGAGAATGGAGGGGGGGGCAGTCTCAGACCTGGCCAGCCTGAGACTTGCCTAGCAGTGGGAGGGGGAAGAAAGAGCCCTGGGGGGTTTGGGTTGACCCTCAGGTGGGAGGAGGGAAGGATTGGGAAGCCTCTTGGGAAGAAGGGAAGAACTGGGAAGCTTTGGGAATTATGTAACGGGTTCTGTATGCTTTGGGATACTCTTTGCCACTATGCTTTATAGTCTTCTGTAGCTTCACCAATTGCTTTTCCATTTAAACTTTCCATCACTCTCCAATCCATTTGTGTGAGTCTTATTCTTTTGTCCCTTTCGGGGCAAGAGAGGATCTGTCTGGCCCCAAACCAGCACACTGTTCTAAGGTCTCCCTGGAGCCTTCTCTTCTCCAGGCTGAACACCCCCAGCTCCCTCAGCCTGGCCTTGTAGCAGAGCTGCTCCAACCCCTGACCATTTTCATGTCCTCCTCTGGACCCTCTCCATCAGCACCAGGTCCTTCCTGTGCTGAGGACTCCAGACCTGCACAGAGCACTGCAGGTGAGGTCTCAGCAGAGCAGAGCAAAGTGGCAGGGATGGGAAATAGGACACCTCCTCAACCCTCCCCCTTCACACATCCCTTCCACAGCTGCAGTGCCACCTCCCTGGCTCTAGCCACAAGAAACTTCTCCATCATCCTTTACCCATCATCAGAAGCTGACTTGCACATCATCCTTAGAAGGTGACTTTCAGATCATCCTCAGAATCCTTTCAGCTCCTCTCTGTTTGGTTGCTGTACTCTTTGCACAATCCCTCTCAGCCAAACCAATGCTCTCAGCTGAGCTGCCCCATTAGCAGATCAAGGTTAATTACTTGTGGTTTTGTTGGGTTTTTTCCCTCCAAAGCCACCAATCTCTAAGTAACACTGAGTTCAAGCATCCATCAGCAGTGACTAATGGAACTTGTTTCTGGTCAGCTCCCTGCTCTCACCTCACAGCTTTGCCTGACCTAAGCTTCTGCTCTTTCACTTTTTCTCAAGTTCTCAAGGAGAACTTTGGGTTTCCTTTCTCTGTTATTTTTCTTTTTTTTTTTTTTTATATATCACCAAGTCCAACCAATAACCTTACTCTAAAAGGTCCACCCCTAAACCATAGCCCCAAGCACCACATCCAAACCACCTTCAAACACATCCAGGCTTGGTGATTCCACCACCTTCCTGGGCAGCATATTCCAGTGCCTGACCACTCCTTTCCCTACTGTCCAGTCTCAACCTACCCAGTGGCAGCTTGAGGCCATTCCCTCTTGTTCTAATTATCTGTGAGAAGAGACCAGCACCAACCTCTCCACAACCTCCTTTCAGGTAGCTGTAGAGAGCCAGGAGGTCTCCCCTCAGCCTCCTCCCCTCCAAACTAACCCTCCCCAGCTCCTTCACTTGCTCTTCATCAGATTTATTCTCCAGGCCCTTCATAGCTTCCTTGCCCTCTTCTGCACTCACTCCAGCACCAACCAATAACCTTACTCTAAAAGGTCCACCCCTAAACCATATCCCCAAGCACCACATCCAAAGGACCTTGAAACACATCCAGGATTGGTGAGTCCTTCTCCCTCTTTACTGTGCTGGCTACAAGGCCCATCTGCAGCTCTCTGTGGGTTACCATCCACCAAGCCTAGATGCACAGCTCTTTAGTATGCTGAAACAAACCTCCTGCTCCAGCAAGAAGGTCCTGAAATCAGGTCCTCTGCTTCCTTAGGAAATCATATAGAATCAAAGAATTGTCAGGATTGGAAGGGACCTCAAGGCTCAGCCAGTCCCAAGCCCCTGCCATGGGCAGGGACACCTCACACCACAGCAGGTTGCTCACAGCCACATCCAGCCTGGCTGCAAAAACCTCCAGGGGTGAGGCTTCCACCACCTCCCTGAGCAACCTCTGCCAGTCTCTCACCACCCTCATGGGGAAGAACTTCTTAACATCCAATCTGAATCTCCCCACTTTTAGTTTTGCTCCATTCCCCCCAGTCCTATCACTCCCTGACACCCTCAAAAGTCCCTCCCCAGCTTTCTTGGAGCCCCCTGCAGATCCTGGAAGGCCACAAGAAGGTCTCCTGGCAGCCTTCTCTTCTCCAGACTGCACAACCCCAACTCTCTCAGGCTGTCTCCAGAGCAGAGCAGCTCCAGCCCTCTGCTCCTCCTCGTGGCCCTTCTCTGGACACCTTCCAGCCCCTCCAGATCCTTCCTGGAACAGAGGCTCCAGAACTGGACACAGAGCTCCAGCTGTCGTCTCAGCAGAATGGAGCAGAGGGGGAGAATCCCCTCCCTGGCCCTGCTGGCCACACTTCTCCTGCTGCAGCCCAGGCTCTGCTTGGCTCTCTGGGCTGCAAGTGCTCACTGCTGGCTCCTGCTGAGCTTCTCATCCCCCAGCACCTCCAAGGCCTTTTCCTGGGGGCTGCTCTCCAGCCAGTCCCTGCCCAGCCCATATCAGTGCCTGGAATTGCTCTGACCCAGCTGCAGGACCTTGCACTTTGTCTTGTTGAACCTCATGAGGTTGGCTTGGGCCCAGCTCTGAAGCCTGTCCAGGTCCCTCTGGATGGATCCCTTCCCTCCAGCCTCTCAGCAGCACCACACAGCTTGGTGCTGAGGGTGCCTCAGTGCCACTGTCCATGGCACCAACAAAGATGCTGAACAAGCCTGGTCCCAGTACTGATCCCTGAGGGACTCCACTTGTCCCTGGCCTCCACTTGGCCATGGACCCACTGACAGCCACTCTCTGGGTATGGCCATCCAGCCAGTTCTTTATCCACTGCATGGTCCATCCATCACACCCAGGACCATGGCCAAACTACACCTGGTAGGATAGATTGGGAAGAGAAGTTGTTGTCATTTTAGTGCCTTACCCCAGCTTGATTTTCCCAAAACAATGCCTCTGATGCTTATTATTGTTTGCTTTTTTTTTCCTTCCTGGCACTGCTGTTTTGTATCTCTGTTGAGATTTCTGCCCAGCTGCTGCCCCCACACAGAGCACCTCAGGCATGAGAGCAACCATTTGCCAGCAGCAGGTTCCTCCCGTGACAGAGCACAGCAGGTTTGGCAGCCAGGAGGAGAGGCTGGGATGCTGAGAGGCAGGGATGAGAAGCTGGGATGAGAAGCTGCTGTGAGTTTGTGAGCAACTGTCATTGTTGGTTTGCCAATCCTGGGTTATTAAACTGATTTCTCCCTGCTCAAGCAATGTTGCCCAGCTCAGAAGGGCTCTGTTCTCCTCTGTGCCTCCTAAGCAAGCTCAGCTCTCTGCCATGCACAAGTTGAACGGTGCATGGAATGGTAGGGGTTGGAAGGGACCTCTGGAGATCATCCAGTCCAAAATCCCTACCCAGACAGGGTCACCTGGGGCAAGTCACACAGGAATGAGTCCAGACAGGTCTTGGAAATCTCCAGAGGAGACTCCACAGCCTCTCTGGGCAGACTGTTCCAGCACCCTCACACCAAGGATTTTCTCCTCCTGTTCAGGTGGAACCTCCTGGCTTCCACTTTGTGCCCATTGCCCCTTCTCCTGTTACTGGGCACCACCAAAAAGAGCCTGGCCCCTTCTCCTTGACAATTACCCTTCAGATATTTGTAAGCATTGATCAGATCCCCACTCAGCCTTCTCTTCTCCACACTGAACAGCCCCAGGGCTCTCAGCCTTCTCACCCAGATGTTCCAGTCCCTTCATCATCCTCACAGCCTCTCTTGGACTCTCTCCAGTAGTTCCCTGTCCCTCTTGAACTGGGGAGCCTAGAACTGGACACCATACTCCAGATCATCCCTGATGTGTTCCCAGGGACACTGACTTCTGGACCTCAGCACCCAGCTGTCCCAGGAGGCTGCAAGCTGCCACCTTTCCCTTTTTTTCTCAGCAGATGCTGAAGTGATGAGCTGGCAGGACCAACTTCCAGCTCTCCACTGCCTTGAGCATCCAGCACTTCCAGTTATTGCCACTCCTGAGGCAGCCTCTGAATGCAAAGCAGCCACTACAGCTCCTTCTTGGAACAAAAAAAGAGATAAAACATCAATGCAATTGAAAGAGAAATGAAAAGCAATGTCTGGTAGCACCAATCCTCCTCCATGGAAGGCAGCAGGTGCTGAGCCTCTTGCAGCAAGCTTGATTAAGAAAAATACAGAAACTCTAGAAAGGGCATCTCAAAAAAAAAGCTGGCCTCTGGCTGATCAGCATCAGAGAGCCAATGGGGTCCTGGGGTACAGCAAGCAAAGTGTGGGCAGCAGGGCTGGGGAGGTTCTGCTGCCCCTCTACTCTGCCCTGCTGAGACCACAGCTGCAATCTTGTGTCCAGTCCTGGGCTCCCCAGCTCCAGAGAGACAGAGAGCTGCTGGAGAGAGGCCAAGGGAGAGCCAGGAGGAGGAGTTGGGGACTTGAGCATCTCCCTGTGGAGAGAGACTGAGAGCCCTGGGGGTGGTTAGTGTGGAGAGGAGAAGGCTGAGAGGGATCTGATCAATGTCTATCAATAGCTGAGGGGTGGGGGGCAAGGAGAGGGGGCCAGGCTCTTGTGGGTGGTGCACAGGAATAAGACAAGGGACAATAGAAACAAATGGAACAGAGAAAGTTTCAGCTCAAGAGGAGGAGAAACTTCTTTGGTGTGAGGGTGACAGAGCCCAGGAGCAGGCTGCCCAGGGGGGCTGTGGAGTCTCCTTCTCTGGAGCCTTTCCAACCCCACCTGGATGCATTCCTGTGTGGTGTACCCAAAGTGATGCTGCTTTGGCAGGGGGGTTGGACTGGATGCTCTCTGGAGGTCCCTTCCAGCCTCTGAGATGATACTGTGACACTGTGATGATTCCAGGTGCTCCCACAGAGCCTTATGGATGTGGCTGCAAGCAGCAAAAGAGGGACCTGGCGTGGGCTAATCAGTTCCACTCTGCACCGAGGAGTAAAGAAGCTTCTAGGGCAGAGGCAGGAGGTGTGGAGCTGAGTGAAGCTCTGGTGTCACACTGCCTGCTCTCCTCTCCTGCACCACCTACTTGGGAGAGCTCTTCCTGTTGATCTGAGTGGAAACCAGAGCAATTCGTTGCCTCTCTGGGTTCCTGTGGGGTGGGGGGGGGATGAGATTATGGTGAACATGAATTCACCTTGCAGTGGGCCCTGGCTGTCATTTCCTATCAGCAAAGGAGGATTCATATCTCCTCATAAAGGCAAAGGCTTCCATCTATGCATTCCACATTTCACTGACATTAGCTCCAGTCCCAGCTCGAGTTCAAACAAAAGTCAGTTCCTTTTTACTGTTTTAAATCTCTCTCTTTTTTTTTTTTTTTCACAAATAAATGATTTAGGGTTTTTTGCCACTCTCGGTGATGGTTTCTCTCTCTCTTTTTTTAATCCATTTGTTTTTATCCATTTTTTTATCCTTTCCCCCCCATTTTTTAAAATCCATTTATTTTTATCCATTTTTATCCAATTTTTATCCATTTTTTATCCTTTTGATATCAATTTTTATACATTTTTTATCCTTTTTATCCATTTTTATCCATTTTTTTAACCATTTTTATCCATTTTTATCCATTTTTTATCTTTTTATCCAAATTTTTATCTTTTTAATCCATTTTTATCTGTTTTTATCCATTTTTATTCTTTTTTATCCATTTTTTATCCATTTTATCCATTTTTAAAATCTATCTTTTATCCATTCTCTTATCCATTTTAAATCCATTTTAAATCTAATTTTTTATGTATTTTTTATCTGTTTATCCATTTTTTATCAATTTTTATCCATTTTTTATCTTTTTATCCAAATTTTTATCTGTTTTAATCCATTTTTATCTGTTTTTATCCATTTTTATCAATTTTTTATCCATTTTTAATCCATTTTATCCATTTTTAAAATCTATCTTTTATCCATTCTCTTATCCATTTTAAATCCATTTTAAATCTAATTTTTTATATATTTTTATCTGTATATCCATTTTTAATCCATTTTTATCCACTTTTTATCCATTTTTATACTTTTTTAAATCCTTTTAATCCATTTTTAATCTATTTTTTATCCATATTTATCTATTTGTTTATCCATTTTTTATCCATTTTTAATCTAATTTTTTATCCATTTTTATCTGTTTATCCATTTTTATCCATTTTAATCTAATTTTTATCATTTTTTTAATCTATTTGTTTATCCATTTTTAATCTAATTTTTATCCATTTTTATCTATCTTTTATCCATTTTTTCCATTTTTAATCTATTTTATTTGTTTTTTAATCAATTTTTAATCCATTTTTTATCCATTTTTAATCCTTTTTTAAATCCATTTTTATCCATTTTTTATACTTTTTTATCCATTTTTTCCATTTTTTATCAATTTTTCCAATTTTTATCCCTTTTTTAATCCATTTCTTTTTATCCATTTTTTTAAACCAATGTTTTTCAATCCATTTTTTTCAATCCATTTTTTTATCCTTTTTTTAATCCTTTTTTTTTTTTTCTTAATTTTTATCCATTCGAACAAAGGAGACAAAAAGCATCTTTGATGTTAGCAAAGCCTTTCTGAGAGCTGGGGGATGAAAAGGAAAAGGAAAAAAAAAAAAACCACAAAGATAGGTCTGGAAAATTTGAGGAATGGATGGGAATGCTTCCAAGTTACCTTGCACTTAATTGCAGTTGGTGGAAATCTTCTTTTTTCTTGTTGCCTGCTTTGGAGCTGCTCCTTGAAGTACCTCTGAATGCTTCTTCAAACCAGCATTTAATCTTTGACTGCTTATATTTATTTCATTCTCCTTCATGTGTAGAGAAGCAAAAGGGCTCTTCAAGAGATTTCTTTCTCTTCTTCCTCAGCATCTCTTGCTCCTGAATTCTTGGGGAATGCTGCTGGGAGATATGAGAGCATCACCCAGGTTGTTCACCACGGGAAGGGAAGGGAAGGGAAGGGAAGGGAAGGGAAGGGAAGGGAAGGGAAGGGAAGGGAAGGGAAGGGAAGGGAAGGGAAGGGAAGGGAAGGGAAGGGAAGGGAAGGGAAGGGAAGGGAAGGGAAGGGAAGGGAAGGGAAGGGAAGGGAAGGGAAGGGAAGGGAAGGGAAGGGAAGGGAAGGGAAGGGAAGATATGAAAACTTAAGTTTTGTTCCTATAGAGCTGGACGTTATCACAGAATCATAGAATTATCACAGCTGGAAGGGACCTCAAGGCTCAGCCAGTCCCAAGCCCCCTGCCATGGACAGGGACACCTACATCAGGTTGCTCACAGCTACATCCAGCCTGGCTGCAAAACCCTCCAGGGATGAGGCTTCCACCACCTCCCTGGGCAACCTCTGCCAGTCTCTCACCACCCTCATGGCAAAGAATTTCTTCCCAACATCCAATCTGAATCTCCTCACTTCCAGCTTTGCTCCATCCCCCCCCAGGCCTATCACTCCCTGACACCCTCCAAAGTCCCTCCCCAGCTTTCTTGGAGCCCCCTTCAGATACTGGAAGGCCACAAGGAGGTCTCCTGGGATCCTTCTCCTCTCCAGCCTGAACAACCCCAACTCTCAGGCTGTTTCCACAGGAGAGGAGCTCCAGCCCTCTGATCACCAGGAGCTGTCCCCTCTATGCACAAGCTCCGATGATGTCCTTCACAGCTGCCATGATGCACTGAGGGAGCATGGAGCACACCACATCTCTCTGCCTCTAGCCTAGAATCCCCCTGGGTGGCCATGGAGATTAACATGCAGCCCACAGAGATGGGGTTGGACCTTTGGGGTTTTTAAGAGCTTATAAACCAAAAGCTGGCTGACTCTGAGTGCTTGAAGGTGCTCCAGTGCTACTCTGAGCAGCAGCAGCTCTCTTTCCCTGGGGCTAGTGGAGGTGCAGTGCCAGAGTGAGACAGGAGAGGCCTGGCAACCTCAGCAACATTTTCACTCCCTGAAAGCCATTTGTCCACCTCTGCTCTACACTGAGTTGGGAAGAGCAGCACCCAGGTTACATACAGCAAGCTCTTAAAGTCAAACCTTGCTGCAAGGTTCTCCTGCTGACCTGGCTGTGGCTGCAGGACAACACCCTGCTTGGCATGGGCAAAGTCAGGCTGGCTGAAACACTCTTTAGATCTCATCCCTAGGGCTCTCAGAGGCCCCCAACAGTGGCTGGAATGGAACACAGAATCATGGAGTCAGTAAGGTTGGAGAAGACCTCCATGCTCATCACCTTCAACCTTCCAGCCAGCACCTCCATGACCACTGGATTGTGTCCCAAAGTGCCACATCTGCTCCTTTCAGTTGGAAAAGACCTTTCAAGCTCATCCAGTCCAACCATCCTCTAAGTCTGCCAAGCCTGGTGCTGAGTCCTCACATCACATCTCTGTGTCTTTGAAACACCTCCAGGGATGGGGATTCAAGCACCTTTCTGGGCAGCCTGTGGCAGTGCTTCAGAACCCTTATAGTGAAGAAGTTTCTTCCAATGTCCAACTTAAACCTCCCCTGGGGCAGCTTGGGGCCATTTCCTCTTGTCTTAGCACTTGTTCCTTGGGAAAAGAGACCAACACTGGCCTCTCTCCAACCTCCTTTCATGGCAGCCTGTTCCAATCCCTGACCACTCTTGCAGCAAAGAAATGTTT
>NC_072027.1:19308057-19320557 GCF_027791375.1 Indicator indicator
TGTAGGAAGCATTGAAAACTAAAGACTAGGCAGAATTTCTTTGCAGTGAGGGTGGGGAGACACTGGAACAGGTTGCCCAGGGAGGCTGTGGATGCCTCCTCCCTGGAGGTGTTCTAGGCCAGGTTGGATGAAGCCTTGAGCAGCCTGGGCTGGTGGGAGGTGTCCCTGCCCATGACAGAGGGGCTGGAATTGGATGATCTTGAAGGTCCCTTCCCACCCAGTCCATCCTGTGATCCCATGCTATCTGAGGAGCTTTGCACAAGTGCCTGCAGATGCTCCTTTATGGAAGGCCACCAAGCAGGAGCTGGCTGGGGTCCCAGGAAGCCACCAAGCCACCCAGGGGCTGGAACCACTCTCCCATAGCTGGGTTTCTTCCTCTTAAATCACTCTTTAATTTCCTCTCCTCTTGGTACCAACCAATGTGTTTTAATGAGCTCGCTCCCCTAGCATATCAAACAAGCCTGATCCCTGGTGCTCCCTGTTTGCAATTCCCAGTGGCTCCTAACTAAGAATTGTGCTGTTTAATTTTGCCAGGCTTCTAGTTCACATTGAGGCACTGGGAGGGAAAAAAAAAAAAAAGAAAAAATAAACAAACTAAAAAAAAAAAAAGAAAAATAAGAAGAAATAAAGCAGGGAGGCAAAACAAGGTCCATATTTCTCCAGGTCTATTGATAGAGCTTGATAGGTATTAAATTCTATAATTCTTTCCCTGGCCTTTAAGCAGCCTTGGTGTTAATATTTAATGATGAAAGATGCTGGTAATCAGCCCAGGATCCCAAGTGTCTGAATGCTTTATGATCTTGCCTTTGGGAGCCTGATTGTGAACCCAGCCTGCCAGAGCTTCCCACCCCAATTTAATCAGCTTTGCCATTCTTGCCCAGCACATCATCTGTCTCCAGGTGGGATCCAGCCCAGAGATGATCAGGTAGGATGAGGAGGGAAGGCTGGAGAAGGGCATGCATGGAGGCTGCTGAGACAGAGGTGGGTGTTAAGGAGGCAGTGTGCACTGTGAGGGACATCAACTTGATTAAAGCTTTGGGGACAGCTTTAACTCCAGGCTTGAAGCCAGGTCATGCTGAAGCCTAACCCCGAAGCAGCAAAGAAAAAGGAGGCTGGAGTGAGGTGGGAGCTGGGCTCTTCTCACAGGCAACAAGTGATAGGACAAGAGGAGATGGCCTCAAGTTGTGTTCAGGTTGGACACTAGGAAAAATTTCTTCCCAGAAAAGTTTCTCAGGCAGTGGCCCAGGCTGCCGAGGGCAGTGGCGGAGTCCCCATCCCTGGAGGGGTTTAAAAGCCATCTGGATGTGGTGCTGAGGGCCAGGGTTCAGTGGTGATGGCTTAGCAGCAAAGGTGGGATCATGAGCTCGAGGGGAGGAGTTGGATTTGGTGATCTCAAAGGTTTCTTCCAACCTCAGTGGTTCTATGGTTCTGTGATTCTATGAACATGGCCACTCCAGAGCAGACAATCACAGAGTCAGTTTGGTTGCAAAAGCCCTTTAGGATCACTGAGTCCAACCATTCTCTACCTCACAAGTCTGGTTCTAAACCATGTCCCTCAGCATCACATCTCTGCATCTTTTAAACACCTCCAGGGATGGGGATTCAACCACCTCCCTGAGCAGCCTGTGCCAGGCTTTGAGAACCCTTTCAGTGAAGAAGTCTCTTCTAATGTCCAAACTAAACCTCCCCTGGTGTAACTCGAGGCCATTTCCTCTTGTCACTTATCACTAGGGAGAAGATCTCTACCCCCACCTGGCTTCAGCCTCCTCTCAGGAGCTGCAGAGAGCAATGAGGTCTCCCTCAGCCTCCTCTTCTCCAGGCTGAAACACCCCCAGCTCCCTCAGCTGCTCCTCCCCAGCCCTCTTCTCCAGACTCTTCCCCAGCTGTGTTGCCCTTCTCTGGACACACTCCAGCACCTCCATGTCCTTCTCACAGTGAGGGACCCAAAACTGAACCCTTTATTGAAGGTGCAGCCTCCTAAGTGCTCAGGGAAGAGAGACAATCACTTCCCTGCTCCTGTTGGCCACACCATGGCTGATCCAGGCCAGGATGCTGGTGGCCTTCTTGGCCACCTGGGCACACACTGCCTCACCTTCAGCTAGCATGGGCTGTGAGCTTGGGGGCTGCAAATGCCAGCCCCTCTTGGTCCCACCTTGCTGCTGAGGTGCTTTCCTGCACCATCCTGCCCAATGATGATGTCTTTTCCATCTTCCTGTCAGCTTCAGCCCCTACACCAACACCCCTCAGCCTGGAGAAAACCAGGCACTTGATTCTGGACTCACAGCTCCACCTCCAGCTGCTTTCCAGAGCTTGTGGGGTGTGCTGGCTGCCATGGAGCTCAGGTAATGCTGCTGAGGGTGATGCCTCCAGATGCTTTCCAGAGCATGGTAGGGAGTTCAACAAAACCAAGTGCAAGGTCCTGCAGCTCAGTCAGGACAATCCCAGGCACTGCTGTAGGCTGGGCAGGGACTGGCTGGAGAGCAGCCCTGAAGAAAAGGCCTTGGGGGTGCTGGGGGATGAGAAGCTCAACAGGAGCCAGCAGTGAGCACTTGCAGCCCAGAGAGCCAAGCAGAGCCTGGGCTGCAGCAAGAGAAGTGTGGCCAGCAGGGCCAGGGAGGGGATTCTCCCCCTCTGCTCCACTCTGCTCAGACCACACCTGGAGCTCTGGGTCCAGTGCTGGAACCTCTGTTCCAGGAAGGATCTGGAGGGGCTGGAAGGTGTCCAGAGAAAAGCCACGAGGATGAGCAGAGGGCTGGAGCTGCTCTGCTATGAGGACAGCCTGAGAGAGTTGGGGTTGTGCAGTGTGGAGAGGAGAAGGCTCCCAGGAGACCTTCTTGTGGCCTTCCAGGATCTGCAGGGGAAGAAAGCTGGGGAGGGACTTTGGAGGGTGTCAGGGAGTGATAGGAGCGGGGAGGATGGAGCAAAACTAGAAGTGGGGAGATTCAGATTGGATGTTAGGAAGAAATTCTTCCCCATGAGGGTGGTGAGAGACTGGCACAGGCTGCCCAGGGAGGTGGTGGAAGCCTCATCCCTGGAGGTTTTTGCAGCCAGGCTGGATGTGGCTGTGAGCAACCTGCTGTGGTGTGAGGTGTCCCTGCCCATGGCAGGGGGGTTGGGACTGGCTGAGCCTTGAGCTCCCTTCCAGCCCTGACAGTTCTCTGCTTCTGTGTGCTGGCTGCCACGGAGCTCTGTCACAGCTCAAGTAGTGCTGCAGAGGGTGATGCCTCCAGCTGCTTCCCAGGGCATGTGGGGTGTGCTGGCTGCTGTGGAGGTCTGCCACAGCTCAGGTAATGCTTCACTGGGTTGGAATGGCCTCAGGCAAAGTCAGCAGAGCCCTGTACCAAAGGAGAGCTGCTGTTAGTTGCTAATAGTACTTAGCACTTACAGGTTGCAGAGCCACTTGTGTTCAAAGCCATGTGCAGACATGATCTGATTAACTGCTGCCATGGGAGCAGGCACTGCCAGCCAGAGCCAGCTGTTGGGAAACTGAGGCAGGCAGAAGCAGAGCTCACCCATCTGCCATACCCACATCCTGCTGCCACCTCAGTTCACACCTGCCTGCTGCAGGCTTGCAGCCTCTGGCCCTGCTGATGCCAGCACTGCTCTGGCTGGTCCTTGGCTTTCACAGAATCTCAGAACCACAGAAACATTCAGGTTGGAACAGACCCTCAGGATCACCAAGTCCAACCCAGAACCCTGCCCTCTCACCCCTAAACCATATCCCCAAGCACCACATCCAAACAACCTTGAAACACATCCAGGCTTGGGGACTCCACCACCTCCCTGGGCAGCACATTCCAATCCCTCACCACTCTTGCTGGGAAAAACTTATTCCTACTGTCCAGTCTCAACCTACCCAGTCACAGCTTGAGGCCATTCCCTCTTGTTCTGTCACTAATCACCTGTGAGAAGAGACCAGCACCAACCTCTCCACAACCTCCTTGCAGGGAGTTGTGCAGAGCCAGGAGGTCTGCCCTCAGCCTCCTCTGTTTCACACTACCCATCCCCAGCTCCTTCAGTTGCTCTTCATCAGATTTATTCTCCAGGCCCTCCACAGCTTCCTTGCCCTCCTCTGCCCTGGCTCCAGCACCTCCACATCTCTCTTGTATTGAGGTGCCCAAAACTGGACACAATGCTCAAGGTACTCAGCAGAGCTGAGCACCAGGGGACAGTCACCTCCCTGCTCCTGCTGGACACAGCATTTCCAATCCCAGCCAGGATGTCTTTGGCTTTCTTGGCCACCTGGGCACACTGCTGGCTCCTCTTCAGCTGCTTGGCCATGAGCACCCCCAGGTCCCTTTCTGCCAGGCAGCTTCCAGCCACACTGCCCCAAGCCTACAGCATTGCTTGGGGTGCTTGTGACCCAAGTGCAGGACTTGGCCCTGTTGAAGCTCCTCCTGGTAACTCTGGCCATGGATCCAACCTATCCAAGTCCCTCTGCAGAGCCTCCCTCCCCTGGTGCAGACCAACACTGCCACCTCACTTGGTGCCATCTGCAAACTTGCTGCTGTCACACTCTGGGTCTTCCCCAAGGGCACCAATAAAGAGGTTAAACCCTGAGCCCTGAGCAACACCACTTGTGACCAGCTGGACTGAACTCCATTGACCACCTTGCACCACAGCTGGGAGCCTTCCCCATGGCAGTGTGAGCACTGCTGCCACAGTAGTGCTGTATTTCACCTCTGGATGTTTTATTCCAATTTAGGGGATGCAATAAGCCTTCTCCATAAGGCATAAACCTTGGTTTGCTTTCTATTTGCCTGCCTAGGGTTTATGCTTGGGTAATGAGATGAGTGAGTAACCTTGCAGCTGATGTTGTTATATGGCAGCACATAAGCAGGGTGGAAACTGGGAGCAAATCTTCCCTCCCTGGCATGACCCTGAGGAGAGCTTGCCAGGTGTGGTCCTAGAGCAAGCAAACACAAATCCATTAGTGTGGGGGGCTCACACAGAATCACAGAAGGGGTTGGGTTGGGAGGCATCTTAAGGATCATCCAGTTCCAACTCCCCTGCCACGGGCAGGGACACCTCCCACCAGACCATGTTGCTCCAAGCCTCATCCAGCCTGGTCTTAAACACTTCCAGGGTTGAGGTGTGCACAACTTCTCTGGGCAACCTGTTCCAGTGTCTCCCCAGCCTCACTGGGGTGAATTCCTTCCTGATCTCCAATCTCAATCTCCCCTCTTCCAGCTCAAAGCCATTGCCCCTTGTCCTGCATGCACAGCATGCAGCAGCTGCAAACACTTGCTGTCCAACTGGAGCTTTACAAGGCCCAGGAGGTGCCAGTGGGATGGAGGCAGAGCCTCTCCAGCTCATCCAGATCACCCAGGATTTCCCATTTGCCTTCTTGCAGTGCTGCTCAGTCTCACAGCCTCCTTGAGAAGGCAGCAGCAGGTCCCCACTCTGACAAGCACTGCTGTAATCACGGAAGGAGGTGTGGGAGCATCTTCTCAATGGAGCCACAGACTCCAGTAAACACCCTTGCCTCCCCTGGCAGCAGCCTGGCACCCCTGAGCTCTTACAGAGAGCTTCTTCACACACCAAGAGCAGCCAGCAGGACTGAGATGTACCCCAGCTGCACTAGGATGACCCCAGAAGGAGGAGAACCTCACAGAGCTTCTGTGCCATGACTGCACATCCTCATGCAAACTGCAGCCCTGAGGCAGCTCCAGCTGCCCCACATCAGAGGCCAGGCTCACCACAGCCCAGAGATTGATTTGATGATGATGATGATGACAGGAGGCTTGTTCTTGCCTGGTGCAGAAAGGAACCAGAGCTCCTGGGTAAGCAGCAGAGAAGTCATCTTCATGTGGATGGTATGGCCAGAGTGGCTTCAAGCACTTGCTGTGGGAAGGGCTCAGCCTCCTAGGATGAGCAGCTGAAGGATTTGGCCTCTGGGTCCATCTCAGAGCTTCTTTCATGCAGGTCACATAAGCCACAGCCCAACCAAAGCCCCTCCAAGGGTGGGCAAGCATTGCTGGGTGCCTCTCATTGACTGCAGCATCCTCAGCTCTGAGCTCCCATAGCTTTTCAGCACCTGCAGGGGCCCAGAGAACAACTTCCAAGTGCTGGAAAGCCACCAAATTCCTGCCCAGGCATCCAGGTTTGATTGAAAGGGTGGAAGAAATGTTGTGTCACAGAGCCAGCTCCTGGGCCACTGAGTCCTGTCTGCTGCAGCTCCTATCTCCTGCTTCAGAGCAGAGTGAGAGCTGGGGGAGGCTGTGTGGGGGGGAGGCTATGCTGGGAGAGCACCAAGCTGGAGGCTGAGGGAGGCAGATAAGGCTGCCTGGAGGTGTGGGAGTGCAGGGAGTCCTTGCCTGCTCCAGCTGTCACAGCTGCTGTGCACAGCAGAAGGTTGGGAGGTGGCACTGCCTGCTCCTGCTGCCCCCAGCCAGGGCTTGGCACAGCCTGTCCCTGCAGAGCCAGAGCCCTCCCCATCCCAGCACTGCTGCCTCTCATCCTGGGCTATCTGAAGCCTCACTCTTGGCCATTCAGGTGCCCTCAAGGGGAGCTCCACTCTCCAGCAGGCTCCTGTACAGCTCTGAGCCAGCCACCACCTCCTGCAGGCATGGAGCTCTCACCCAGCTCTTCCTGCCACCATCTGCACAGTCAAAACCTGTCCTTCCCCTTCTTTGTCCATCACAACTTGGCCTCCCACTGCTGTCCCCAGCACCCTGTGCAGCAGGTGGCCCCAGTACAAAGCTCTTGTGTCCAAGAAAGTCAAAGAGATTCTGTGATTCATTGAGAAGAGTGTGACCAGCAGGTTGAGGAAGGTTCTACTCCCCCTCTACTCTGCCCTACAGAGGCCACAGCTGCACTACTGGGTCCAGTTCTGGGCTCCCCAGTTCAAGAGAGACAGAGAACTGCTGGAAAGAGTCCAGTGAAAGGTACAAAGCTGCTGAGGGACCTGGAGCAGCTCTGTGAGGAGCAAAGGCTGAGATCCCTGGGGCTGAGAGCCTGGAGAATCATGGAATCACAGAATCAGAGAATCAACAAGGTTGGAGAAGACCTCAGAGATCATCAAGTCCAACCTATCACCCAGCACCTCATGACTAACCAAACCATGGCTCCCACTGCCACGTCCAATCCTTTTCAGAACCCCTCCAGGGATGGGGACTCCACCACCTCCCTGGGCAGCACATCCCATGGCCAATTCCTCTTCCTGGGAAGAACTTTCTCCTCACCTCCAGCCTAAACTTCCCCCTGCACAGCTTGAGACTGTGTCCTCTTGTTCTGCTGCTGCTTCCCCGGGAGAAGAGACCAACCCCAGCTGGCTACAACCTCCCTCAGGTAGTTGTAGAGAGCAGCCCCAGAGGGGAGCTGAGCAATGCTCAGCAAGAGTTAAAGGAGCTGTGGGGGGCAAGAGGCTGGGGCCAGACTCTGCTCAGTGGTGCCCAGGGACAGCACAAGGGGCAAGGGGCACAAAGTGGCAGCCAGGAGGTTCCACGTGAAGAGGAGGAGAAAGTTGTTTGGTGTGAGGGTGCTGGAGGGCTGGAGCAGGCTGGCCAGAGAGGTTGTGGAGTGTCCTTGTGTGGAGAGCTTCCAACCCCCCCTGGGCATTGTGCTGCTGGGCAAGCTGCTGTGGGTGCCCTGCTGGAGCAGGGGGCTTGGGCTGGCTGAGCTCCAGAGCTCCCTTCTCACCCCAGCATGGTGAGATTCTGCAGTTCATCCAATCCAAGCCCCTACTAGTCTGTGATTGTGGGATTCTGGGATTCAATCCCTCAGCATTAGCCACCCTTCTCTGAAAGAAGGAATTTCCCCAGCACCTTGCACCACCACCACCACCATACAAAAAGAATAAATAAATAAATAGATTAAAAAAAAAATAAACAAATAAAACCCCACACCCACACCCCCCCAAAAAAACCAAACCAAACCAAAACCCAAAAAACAAACAAACAAACAAACAAACAAAAAAAACCCACAAACAAAAAAACCCAAAACAACCAAGCCCCAGCCATGGAAGGGATCAAATGTTGCTGGAAATCTTTTGACTTCTCCCTGCTCTTTCTGACTGGGAATACCAAAGGCAAAACAAGATTTTTTTTTTTTATTTTTATTTTATTTAATTTTTTTTTTTTTTTTTTGCAGCATATCAGAGAGCAGTGCAGGAAGGCAGAGTGTAAACAACCTAATGAGTTTAGTGCCAGTGAGAATAGCTGCTGCTATTACATCTCTCTTCCCAAAATGAGAGAATCCTTCTGATACAATTTACTGACATCATTAGCAGGGCTTCCTGCACTGCTTTGCAGAGGCTTTTCCCCCCACTGCTGCTTCCCATTTGGAAGCTTGCAGGCTTCAAATGTTATTGTTTTAATCTTTACCTAGTGAGAACATTTTAGGCCTGGGAGCTGGGTTTGGATAGAGGGAGGAGGGGAGAGGGAGAGGGGGAGGTTTGCCTTCCACTGCTCAGATGCACCTAAAGGGATGTAGGCTCTGAAATATAACAATGACAAATTAAACTTTGCCTGCTAGCAGCCATTGCAGGGAAATCAGCAGCTCCTGGGCTTTGTCCTTGGGTTGGGGCTTTTTTAATTTTCTCCTTGCAAACTGCTTCCTCTCTCTGCTTCCTCAGGGGGAGCTGAGCTGCTCCAGCCATTTGGGGCAGTACTGAAGCCAGAGAATCACAGAATTGTCTGGCTTGGAAAAGGTCTCTGAGCTCATCCAGTCCAAGCATCAACCCAACCCTACCATGGCCATCAAACCATGTCCCAAAGTGCCATGGCCATGACCTCTGAGCTCATCCAGTCCAAGCATCAACCCAACCCCACCATGGCCATCAAACCATGTCCCAAAGTGCCATGGCCATGACCTCTGAGCTCATCCAGTCCAAGCATCAACCCAACCCCACCATGGCCACCAAACCATGGCCCCAAGTGCCATGGCCACACCTTTCTTGACCACCTCCTTCTTGCACACCTCCAGGGATGGGCACTCTACCACCTCCCTGGGCAGCCTGTTCCAATCCCTGACCACTCTTGCAGGAAAGAAATTTTTCCTCCCCTCCAACTCTCAGCTGCTCCTCCCCAGCCCTGTTCTCCAGACCCTTCCCCAGCTTTGTTGCCCTTCTCTGGATCCACTCCAGCTCCTCAATGTCCATCTTGCTGCCGAGGGAGGTGATGGAGTCACTGTCACTGGAAGTGTTTAAAAGTAACCCTGGATGAGGCCCTCAGTGCCATGGTTTAGTTGATTAGATGGTGTTGGGTGATAGGTTGGACTTGAGGATCTCAAAGGTCTTTTCCAACCTGGTTATTTGGAGTGAGAGGCCCAAAACTGAAGCCAGTACCCAAGCTGTGGCCTCACCTGTGCTGAGATCACTTCCCTGCTCCTGCTGGCCACACCCTTGCTGATCCAGGCCAGGATGCTGGTGGTTTTCTTGACCACCTGGGCACACCCTGGCTCATGTTCAGCTGTGGTCAACCAGCACCTCCAGGTCCTTTTTCCACAGGGCACTTCCCAGCCACTCTGCCCCAAGCCTGGAGCATTCCTGGGGTGGTTGTGCCCCAAGTGCAGGACCTGGGGAAAAGTTTACATTTGAGCTCCTCATCTGGTCTCCTTTTTTTACATTGAAAGGTAGGGTGCAGCTCAGAGGATCACAGATGAGCCCAGATTGGAAAGGACCTTCAAGGGCAGGGGGGTTGGAACTGAATGATCCTTGAAGTCCCTTCCAACCCTGACAATTACAATCCGTCAGGGTTGGAAGGGACCTCAAGGCTCAGCCAGTTCCAACCCCCCTGCCATGGGCAGGGACACCTCACACTAGATCAGGCTGGCCAGAGCCTCATCCAGCCTGGCCCTAAACACCTCCAGGGATGGAGCCTCAACCACCTCCCTGCACAACCCATTCCATGATGAAGAGGCATCCCACCCTCATGATGAAGAACTTCTTCCTCACATCCAATCTGAATCTCCCCACTTCCAGCTTTATTCCATTCCCCCCAGTCCTATCACTCCCTGACACCCTCAAAAGTCCCTCCCCAGCTTTCTTGTAGTCCCCTTCAGATCCTGGAAGGCCACAAGAAGGTCTCCTGGGAGCCTTCTCCTCTCCAGACTGAACAGCCCCAACTCTCTCTGTCTGTCCTCATAGGAGAGGTGCTCCAGCCCTCTGATCATCCTGGTGGTCCTTCTCTGGACACCTTCCAGCATGTCCATATCCCTCTTGTAATAGAAGCTCCAGAACTGGATGCAGTACTCCAGGTGTGGTCTCAGCAGAGTGGAGCAGAGGGGCAGAATCCCCTCCCTGGCCCTGCTGGCCACACTTCTCTTGCTGCAGCCCAGGCTCTGCTTGGCTCTCTGGGCTGCAAGTGCTCACTGCTGGCTCCTGCTGAGCTTCTCATCCCCCAGCACCCCCAAGGCCTTTTCCTCGGGGCTGCTCTCCAGCCAGTCCCTGCCCAGCCTGGATTTGTGCTTGGGATTGCCCTGCCCCAGCTGCAGGACCTTGCCCTTGGTCTTGTTGAACCTCATGAGGTTGTCCTGTGCTCAGCTCTGCAGCCTGTCCAGGTCCCTCTGGATGGATCCTTCCCTCCAGCCTGTCCAGGTCCCTCTGGATGGATCCCTTCCCTCCAGCCTGTCCAGGTCCCTCTGGATGGATCCCTTCCCTCCAGCCTGTCCAGGTCCCTCTGGATGGATCCCTTCCCTCCAGCCTCTCAGCAGCACCACACAGCTTGGTGTCATCAGCAAACCTGCTGAGGGTGCACTCAGTGCCACTGTCCATGGCACCAACAAAGATGTTAAACAAGCCTGGTCCCAGGGCTGATCCCTGAGGGACTCCACTTGTCCCTGGCCTCCCCTGGGCCATGGAGCCACTGACAGCCACTCTTTCAGTGAGGCCATCAAGCCAGTTCTGTATCCATCTCGTGATCCACCCATTAAACCCATCTATGATCATCAAGTCCAACCAGTAGCCTAACAAGCCCTAGATTAAACCACATCCCTCATCACCACCTCTTACACACCTCTGAAACATCTCCATGGATGGGGACTCCCCCACCTCCCTGGGCAGCCTGTTCCACTGCCTGTAGAACCCTTTGAGGGAAGAAATTCTTCCTAATATCCACCATGAACCTTCCCCTGGCGCAACCTGAGGCCCTCAATCTGATCCATTCTTCTAATACAAGAGACAAAATGGAAATGTTTGGAAGTTTTTTTCCTTTTTTCCATGGGGAAATACACAACTTCTCCATCCACCTCCTTAAGGAGGTGTTTGCAATTTGCTTTTTAATGCAGCAGAGTTCTTCACTGCATGCAGAGTGGCCAGGTCAGAGTACCAGCTGCAGGACTGGAGAATCAGGGTTGGGGGGAGGGTTGTGGAGATGCTTTTGGAGTCTGTTGCTAAGTCTATTTTCCATGGCAGCCCAGGATCTCAACAGGCCTGACCAAATGTGTAATGAATATCCAGTAATCCCCTTTGCACTTCAACACTGCTGGAAAAGCTGCTCCTGAAACTGATGGACAACCCCCTTGGTGCCTGGCTGACCAGCCCAGCTTGGAGCAGCAGTAGTGGTGGCCATCAGGGCTAGGGAAGTGATTGTCCCTCTCTTCTCAGCCACACCTTTGAGACCTGGGTTCAGTTTTGGGCCCCTCACCTCAACAAGGACATTGAGGGAGGCTGTCAAAGCCAAGCTGGATGTGTCCCTGTGTGGCTTGCCCTAGGAGATGCTGCTTTGGCAGGAGGCTGGACCTGGTGATGTCTGGAGGTCCCTTCCAACCCCTAACACTCATTCTGTGACTCTGATTCTGTGACTCTGTGATTTTGTGATTCTGTGAGGGGCTGGAGAGTGTCCAGAGAAGGGCAATGAGGTTGGTGAGGGGTCAGGAGAACAGGGGTGGTGAAGAGCATCTGAAGGAGCCTGGAGTGTTCAGCCTGGTGAAGAGGAGGCTAAGAGAAGACCTCACTGCTCTCTACAGCTCCCTGAGAAGAGGTTGGAGCCAGGTGGGGCTTGGTCTCATCTCCCTGGTAACAAATGTCCTCAGGGGAGGTTTAGGTTGGACATGAGGAACAATTTCTTCCCCAAAAAGGTTGTCAAGACCTGGAAGAGGTGCCGAGGGCCATGGTTTAGTGGTGACTTGGGAGTGCTGGGTTAAATGGCTGGACTCAGCCTGAAAGGTTCCTTCCAAACAAAACCTTTCTATGATCACAAAATTATTTAGTTCAAAGGAAGGGCTCCAGTCCAACCTTCTGCTGAGTGCAAGGCTGGCTTCAAGGCTTTGCATTTTGAAGACCTGCAAGGATGAGGATCCCTCCACTTTTCGGGGTGTTGGCCTAGTGCTTGACCTGCCCCAAAATGAGTAACTTTTTTTCATTGATTCATAGAATGGGTTGGGTTGGAAGGGACCTTCAAGATCATCCAGTTCCAACTCGCCCTGCCATGGGCAGGGACACCTCCCACCAGCCCAGGCTGCTCAAAGCCTCATCCAGCCTGGCCTTGAACACCTCCAGGGAGGGGGCATCCACAGCCTACCTGTGCCAGTGTCTCCCCACCCTCACTGCAAAGAATTTC